>NC_079164.1:105716714-105726714 GCF_947568905.1 Ostrea edulis
TTACTTTAAATTAGCACAAAATTTTTGTCCAAGAATACACGTATGCCCCTTCCTTTCAAATTGTTTCCTACATACCTGGTTTCAGTTGCTTTGTATTGCAATTCTTATGTAATTTTAAGTTATAAACATTTCAGAAATTCTCATATAAGTAATTACCAAAATACATTTATATAGTACATCTTTTGTCTGTCAGTGTGTAGGGGAGATGGCTGTGCGTCATTTTAAGATCTTAATACTAGGCACTTACTGAATCTCCCAATGCTGCATTTATACTTCCATCAGCATTGAATAGCTGAAAAAGAAACACAACCATTACCATTGAAAATTTATAAAGAAAAAAAATGACACTTTCTCCAATTTCTCCTACACTGTAACACTTCTAATGCTTTGCATGTCTACATAGTTAACTTAGTTCAGCTATGGAATTACTTCTTTAAAAGAAATGCAGGTAGACAATGGTTTCAAATTCTGAATGATTGATATTCTAAACATCATACTTAGGCTGAATATAAAAGCATCACTGTAAAATTTTGATAGGGTTTGAAATGCTGTATAATGGTAAATAAACATTATCAATGTACTAGAAATGAACACTCTCATAGTACCTTTTAAGGTTTTTGGTCTGTTTTTGATTTAAGGACAACAAACTGAATATGTTTTAAGCAGGAACCTGAGTATTTATTGAAAATGTGGTTATTGTGGGAAATCACTGGTGTATCTATAATAAATCACTTGCTCTGCCTAGTGAAGCATTGTTTAATTATACTAGAAAACTGACAAGGTCAGGAAAGGTCACACACACAGATAATTATATATTTCATTTACTGGTATTAACAACAAAGACTTTATTCATATTTGTAATGATGGAGTGATGTTTTTTCTCAAATCTGCACTTAGGATCAATTACATTTGTATGAAATACGAAATAGCTGTAATGTATTGAATGAAAGTCGGCTGTAACACTGACCTTGACCTCCTGACCAAAATATTCTTTAATGTCAACTACCATTACATGCATATAAAATAAGAGATTGTTTTGTTGAAAACTGATTAAGATATTAATCCACAATGAAGTCATGACAGACGGAGGGGTGGATGTCCATAATTCACAAGTGGTTTTTTTTTATGAACAACTATCTTTCTGTAACAAGATATTGCATCACAACTAATGTGATAACGGACAGACTGAGGGACATAGTCATTTCTATAGTGCTTCTGCATCAAAATGTGGGACCCTAATAAATAGGTACATTTCTAAATATCATGTACATGTAATTAGTAAACAATATATTTCTGGCATTCTATAAGATTCTTAAACAGTCTTGTGTGTGTGTGTGTGCACAGTTGTGCATTTGACACACTCCTTTTAAAAACCCATCCAAGAAACCTTAAAATAATTTTTCCTGTCATTGATTCAACTCATCAAAAGTTACTCTATTATACAACAAAAGAGTGAAATCTGCTGTCTTGAAATGAGGAATTAGGTAGACTTGTCGCTCTTAATACTGTCCTATGCAGTTTGTGGATTAGCAGAAATTTTCCATGGCCAACGGCTGTTTGAAATGCAATTCATTCTATCTCCGACTTACTGAATTCCCCGTAGGAATGTGCTCACCATCAGGATTAAACAGCTGAAAATGATCATAGAGTAATTTAAAGAAATATTTATTTTTACAAGAAAATATCTTACAAAACCTTAGAAATTATTACTTCATAATTTTTGTTCCAGCTGTAAAATAGTCCTTATTTTATAAGATTATTCATAAAAAAAAAAAAAGTATTACGATACACTTAAAAATCATACTTGTAAAATCAACTAAGGGGCTTTAAAGGCCATAATCAACACATAGTCATACCAAAAAAATTACATTGTTACCGGTTTGCCACTTATCATTTTTATTTTGCAGAAACTGACATTATAATGGTGCCTTATACTGGCATCATTATATAAGGATAACAAAATTCCGAAAAACTCTAAAATATTCATATCATTGTAAAATGAAATTTCACCCAAATACGTACAACATGTGAGTCTTGCTTTTTTTTTTACAAAATATCATGATTATTATACTTTGATTCTCACGTCATGAAACGGTTACATTTCACCAAACCTTACATCAGTTTTAATAACCCCACTTCAAGCAGCTCAATGATATCACTAAATGCGAGACACTTCAAGCAGCTCAATGATATCACTAAATGTGAGACACTTCAAGCAGCTCAATGATATCACTAAATGTGAGACACTTCAAGCAGCTCAATGATATCACTAAATGCGAGACACTTCAAGCAGCTTATTGATATCACTAAATGTGAGACACTTCAAGCAGCTCAATGATATCACTAAATGCGAGACACTTCAAGCAGCTCAATGATATCACTAAATGTGAGACACTTCAAGCAGCTCAATGATATCACTAAATGTGAGACACTTCAAGCAGCTCAATGATATCACTAAACGCAAGATAAAACTTGGGGAAATCTTTCACTACAGGTATTAGTGAAAGAATTTAGAAAAGAGTGAAACTAACATCTATCAGTTTTCTTGAAAAATATGGGGCAAAATATAGCTCTTAATCAAAACCTCATCTACTTTAATGCAAAATCTGTAAATTACATGAAGCACAAAACATGACTTGCTCTTACAAAATTGTAAATCTAATAATTTTGGAGACATGAATTTTTGCAAAAACTTGAATTTACACTCACACAGCACATGACTGCTTCATGCAGAGGTAGGAATCAAACAAATAGGGGTCTATATAGCATCTATCATTTCTTATAATAATAAATAGTAATAATGTGCGGCATTTATATAGCGCATTATATAATTTATATAATTCTTACATGAATTAATAAGTTTTGCATCAATTCTGACCAGTAGATCTAGGCTTGTTAATATAGTGGCCCTTTATTTGAGCAAACCAGTACCCACTTTGGCAAAGACTGTTGAATTTTGCTGCATTTGGTAGAAAATAGTAGTCCATGTATACATGTAATTGTGTCTTGGGAAGCGAAACTAGGAATACACATATAACTCAACAGACAAACAGGTGTCCCCCATCTATTGAACATTTCACTAAGTCTTAGTTTACATGCAGCTATAAGCTGTGAAGTTCAGTCAGGGAAATGTACTGTTAATTAGTTGATCTTGTGCTCTAATGAATGTGATTTTCTTTGAGTGCTGCAAATGCAAAGAACAAAATAATCTGCAGTCCTTTCCAGATGGAATTCTTTCTGTACATTATGGGAGGTGTAAACAATGAGATAGATGGTAAATTTAAGACACTGATACATTTCTAATAACATTAAACAAATCAGGATTTTGTACGTAACACTGCTTGCATATTTGTGGCCACTCGCATAAACAAACATTTACATGTGATTTCCAACATATCAAGAATCAAACTTAAATGCAAATGAAAGCACAGCAGTCGATATTAATATCTAAAAGCGATATAATCATTGAATTCACAGCTTACCCCTAGTAGCATGCTGGGATCAAAATAGTTGGATCCAGACAACAAGTCTTTTAGTCCTTCTATATCGGAATTCACAGAATCGACATGGTCCGACATCTCTGATCTATAACATGATACAGGGAGAGTGTTTCAGACTTTTTTTATATATATACACGTACATCTAAATGTTCGTTTGAAACGTTGTTCTCTGTAGTGTTCTTTGTCATATTCATGAATTACTTATATCAAATGTATTTGCAGTAAGAAATATTTGCAAACGCATCATACAGAAGAAAAAAAAAGCCCATGGGCTACATCGATCACCTGAATCACCTTGGGCCATATTAAAAGATTTTCCCTACAAATACACATGTAAAACTTTGATCCCTATTGTGGCCCCAACTTAACCCCGGGGACCATGATTTTTACAAACATGAATCTGCAATATGTCAGGGAGCTTTCATGTAAATGTTAACTTTTACGGCCCAGTGGTTCTTGAGAAGAAGATTTTTAAAGATTTACCTAGATATATTTGTACGTAAAACTTTGATCCCCTATTGTGGCCCCATCCTACCCCAAGGGGCCATGATTTTAACAAACTTGAATCTGTACTATGTCAGGAAGCTTTCATGTAAATTTCTAAATTCTTGGCCCAGTGATTCTTGAAAGAAGATTTTTAAATGATCCCACCCTATTTTTTAAAAGATTTTCCCCATATATTTGCATGTAAAACTTTTGATTCCCTACCGTGGCCCCATCCTACCACCAGGGGCCATAATTTTAACAAACTTGAATCTACACTATGTCAGGAAGCTTTCAAGTAAATCTCAGCTTTTCTGGTCCAGTGGTTCTTGAGAAGATTTTTAAATGACCCTACCCTATTTTTGCAATTTTGTGATGATCTCCCCTTTGATGGGGACATTGCTCTTCATTTGAACAAACTTAAAAGCCCTTCATCTAAGGATGCTTTTTGCCAAGTTTGGTTGAAATTCGCCTTGTGGTTCTGAAGAAGAAGTCGAAAATGTAAAGTTTACAGACAGACGACGGACAAAAGGTTATCAGAAAAGCTCACTTGAGATTTCAGCTCAGGTGAGCTAAAATTATTTTAAAAACGGCTGATTCATATTAACAAATATTCATGAGAAAGCAGTGCTCGAGAATGTCAGTAGGACAGTGAGTGCATGTGAAAAATTTTGTTTAGCATACCAAGTTCTTTCTTTAAGAAAATCAATTTAGTGTGATCAGTAATGTACCATTAGTGATTAGGCCAAAAAAAATTAATAAGTAGTTTCTCGGGCCAAAAATGAAGACATTTGATGAGGCAGGCAGTTATTTTTTTGTTTATATTTGACTGTAGTATATATATATTTTTTTATACTTGGTTGTAGTAGGAGTTATCCTTCTTTTTTATGTTGACTGTAGAATGAGTTACCTTTTCTTCCTCATGTACATGTTTATATAGAATAAGCAATGGAATTTTTATTTCACATTACTCACTATTAAATCCACACTATTATTTTTAAACAACTGCACATAAATGAGCATTCATTCAATAGTTATTTGATAAAAAAAATACTTATGATTTCATTAAAACCTTCTGAAATGTTTTACATACAGTAAGTATCAATAACAAAAGATTTACCTCAGAGAAAAAAAATTAACAATTTTAAACTGAAAACATAACATTCCATATGGTACCTATTCATCAGTACCTTTACAACCGATGTGGTGGGCCTGAGAAACTAATTTAAATTTATTTTGGCCCAAATATAAGGATATAATCTGATCAATAAATTCAAATGTTTAGACATCTAGAATATCACATTCCTTCCAGTCTCGAATAATGCGTTTGATTGGATAGATTATCTACATTTTCATGACATAATCTCCCGAGTGTACGTGCAATGAATAAATGTTGAAATCAACAACAACCCGAATCATCTGCAGGTGGCTAGCTTTCCTCCAACAGCGATCCAAATATCTGTTCACAGTTATTTGATATGTGTTTCCATCAAATGGCTCAATAAATATCAATTTTATGTAACATTGCTTTCAGATGATTTTCCCCTTGAAATTGTTAACTCTTGCAGGTTTGAAAGAATGCTCATACCCTGCACTGGGTGTTCTATTTATTCCGGAGTTCAACATGTTACATAGGGTCACCAAATCAAACATCCCACTATGTCCAATTCTTTTTTTTTCATCACTGTGTCCTATGATACATGTACATGTAACTTTGCATGCTTTTTAGAGATGTCTGATCAATAGATTTCACAGCAACATCTTTATCACTTTAACATTCAATATAGTATCACTCCACTCAGATTGGTAGAACATCCTGGACTTCGGCTGACAATTCCCTCTAACCTGACAGGTTCCAGTTCACATCTCATTTCTTCCAAAATTTCAGATTCCACCACAGGCACCAATCTTCCTTCCTACACTAACAATTTCATTTGGACTAAATCATACTTACACTGACTTCTGTCGATGGAAATCTTTCACCTGTCTGGACAAAGTACCTGAACTGCTGTAATCATAGTAATAAATGAAATTTTTCAAATTGTCCCATTTTAAGCAAAGCATTTTAAAATATATTCTTCCCACTAAACTCCCAACTGAAGAATGCAGGATAGATATACATGTACACTCCTATTTCTTGTGACAAATTTCATGAATTAGAGATGCACAACTAGATTACAACTCAAACAACAGTTAAACACTTAAAATGAGTGTGTCTGGTTTATACTGCTGGAAACAATTTTTCGTTAGAACAGAATAAAATGTAATTTGTTTTTGTTAAAAACAAATGTCTCCTATGTAGTGGAATCAAAGGTCCTCTTAAACCTGATCCAAGATACAAGTGCCCGTGCTGTCATGGACTCACTCGACCTATGGATGGTAGGCCTATGACAGATTTAAAAATTGGTGAGGACACACTTGAAGTTGTAGCAGACTTCTGTTACCTTGGAGACACTTTGTCTTCTGGCGGGGGATGTGAACTTGCAGCAACAACATGATACAAGTCTGCTTGGAGGAAATTCAAAGAGCTTCTTCCAATTCCAAGGTACAAACATCTAGCAATCACAACCAGAGGCCATCTGTATTCAACTTACATTAGACCTGTGTTGCTATATACAGTAGTTCCGAAACATGGGCATTAACAGGCACCACTCTAAGGAAACTAATACGCAACAGTTACGACAAAGCCACAATAAGATGGATCTGCCTTCTCAATCCTGAAGTGAATGTCACCTTTGAGTCTCTTATTACTCAGCTTAACATCAGAAACATCGATAATGTTCTCCAGACAGGTAGGCCGAGATGGCTGGGTCATCACAGGTTTGAACATTGAATGTCACCAAAAGCTGACATGGGATGAGATAGTAAAACAAGACCTAGAGTCTACAGGATTGGATAGGATCAATTCACTGGATCCCCAATTATAGAAAAACAAACTTCAACCTCAACAGGACAGCCAGGCTTCACCCTTGCAAAAGGATTAATTTTGCCTGGATAATCAAAATGGATGATGATGATGAGCTCCCCAAATTGAAAGTTTCCATCATCTGAAGAGACTTGAACCCCTTTTACCCTCGCAATTCATTGTGAGAGGGGATAGAGTGACAGGTGATGTCACGTGTGACTGAAATTGACCCAGTGGTTCTTTAGAAAAAGATTTTTAAAAGATGCCTCATAATTTTCAATAAATCTTAATTATCTCCACTTAAGAAAGGGTGTGGCACTTCATTTGAACAAAGTTCAGGTAAGCTACATGTAAAAATATGTGCCAAGTTTTTGGCAGGTTAATTGACCTCTATGTACAGTTTTTGGAAGGTTGATTGACCTCAAGGTCCAGAGTTTTTGGAAGGTTGATTCGTCCCTTCAAACTAAATATAGGATAAAAACATTTTCTTTTTCAAAATGTTTCTATCAATTTGAAAGGTACACGTTTCCAAATATTTAGAAGATTCGCTAAAACATGCTCAGCATGATTTTTAAATCTTACCCTGTTGAAGTCACAGAGGTTGATGGCGAGCTTTTGGAATCACTGACACTTGTTTTGTATCCCAGTCTTCCTAGGTCTGACATTGACATCACTTTGGGAAAATTCCCAGAATCTGACAACAGATCCCCACTGAAGAGATTCAGGTCTTCCCTGTCCTCACTAGCATCTGGTCCTGAGGGCTGTTTCCAAATAAAAAGTCCATTTCAGCATACATCAGATTCTATATACAGGCGAATATTGGTATATAAATGCTTTAAAGAACTCATGATACATGCATCTTGAATACTATAGTCTCAAAATATCCCATTTGTGTCTAAATGTCTTCAAAGTCCTTTACACCTTCCTTAACCTGGTTTATCTAAAAAAGAAATCAATTCTCCAGACTGGTCTCATTCCAAACATTCCCGCCCATGGTTACTCACACGTTAAAACTGGTGGCTGCTAAATATATGTAACTTTAACCATATGCGAGGTATCTAATTTGTTGTCATTAGTATTACATCTTGGGTGTTTAGTGCAGTCTTTAATCATACAATAATCATAAACAAAAACATCTGATATTACGGATAGTGTATTTCATAATATTCTCTATTTTACCAGAATGCTTAACAAATAAACACCAAGATTTCCAATCTTAATATGAATTGTGTCCATGAAATCATGTTTTTTTTCCTTCTGAATCCCAAATATTCTTGTAATATCCTGGATGCAGATATTTGTGTTAAAGAATACCCTGCCTACAATATGCAAATTAAGACAAATAAACTGAAGCTATAGCACAAACCGAAGTCATGAGGTCCAAAGGCAGGGCTAGATCAGAGATATCAGCAATGGCTGGCTGCTCAATCTTGACATCTGACGTCTGTTTCGGGTTCCCTGTATGTTGGTCTGTGATGTCGTGGATGATGGGGCCATTGCTACTGCTCGTTACAGAGCTGTATGATTCAGGCTACAGACAGAAAAAAACTTTTAACAAACAGGAAACACTTTCAGACTAGTCACTACCATAGTAATACATGTAGATGCTGTACAGCATAACAATGCAAAATCTAACATACATGTACATATCTAACATCAAATTACAATAAATTTCCTTCCCTGTTTCTTTGGAAACATAATAAATATTTTCAAGTCTTAAGACACTAATGAAAGACAGACTACCATTTACACTGATGCCAGTTTGTTATTTACAGTGTACATATGTGTACATGCATCAATGAAGGAAATATGGACTGATACAATTAAAACCTACACTATGCACTGTGTAGCCTGCTGTGTCCATGTCTATGGGGAGGTTATTATATCGGGGCACCTTAGGACTCGCAGTGTCACTGATCATTAAAGGCATCTTACGCTTGTTGGCTGAAGTTACACGGTTAGCTCCCACCAAGTGCACCAGAAACTGGATCAACTAATCATGAAATATAAAATACATACATATATATAATATGAATTTAAAGTACAATGTACATTCAAATGACATATCACATTATAAAATTTAAAGTTTGCCACTTTTTTTCCATTGAACTTGGTAGTGATGAAAGAAGCAGAGAAAATACATGTATACGCACTGATTTACTCTCAACATTCAATTGCACTAAATATTCAACTATGAATGAAAACCATTTCAAACATTTATTCCAGCACAAAGCTTGATTTGATTTGAAAAAAGGCCTTACTTTGTTCACAATCTGTGTTTGCTTAATATGTTTTTGTCTCAGAGAGGCAACTTCTCTCCAGAGCACTTCATTTTCTCTGAAATAAAAGCAATAAAATTAAAAATCAATACAAGAGGCTCATGGGCCACATTGTTCACCTGAGTCACCTTGGTCCATATATTGAAAATTTTTCCCTATATATTTGAATGTAAAACTTTGATCCCTATTGTGGCCCAACCTACCCCGGGGGCCATGATTTTTACAAACTTGAATCTGCACTATGTAAGGAAGCTTTCATGCAAGTGTAAATTTCTTTGGCAAAATGGTTCTTGAGAAGAAGAATTTTAAAGATTTTCCCTATATATTAGTATGTAAGACTATGATCCCCTATTGTGGCCCCATTCTAACCCCGGGGGCCATTATTTTAACAAACTTGAATCTGCACTATTGCAGGAAGATTTCATGTAAATGTAAACTTTTCTGGCTCAGTGATTCTTCAGAAGACTTTTAATGATTTTCCCTATATATTTGTATATAACTATTGTGAATCCACCCTACACCCTGGGGCTATGATTTTAACAAACATGACCCTGCACAATGTCAGGAATCTTTCATGCAAATGTAAACTTCTTTGGCCCAATGGTTCTTGAGAAAAAGATTTTTGAAAGATTTTTTGTATAAGTATGTAAAACTTTTATCCCATATTTTGGCACCATCCTACCCCTGGGGCAATGATTATAACAAACTTGAATCTACACTATGTCAGGAAGCTTTCATGTAAATTTGTACTTTCTTAGCCCAGTGGTCCTTGAGAAGATTTATAAAGATTTTCCCCATTATATTTGAATGTAAAACTTTGATCCCATATTGTG